>NW_024104725.1:355169-374388 GCF_003945595.2 Pipra filicauda
GGAGCGCGGCGGGGGCAGGACCGGAGGGGCCGTTGCCCCCGGCAACGGGGGGAATTAGAACGCTGGTGACGTCACCGGAGGCGGGGCTTGAGGCCACGCCCACGGGCGGGCACAGATGGGAGCGGCCCCGCCCCCGCGGCACATCTGGGGGGGCGTCCGAGCCCAACCCCCCCGGCCACATCTGGATGAGCCCAATTCCAACAGGGAGCACCCCCCCCGTCTCGGCCACGTCTGGATCTGGGCTCCGCTTCTGCCCCCTGAGTAACAGCTGGGAACGGGTTCGCTCCCATCCCGGACACATCTGGATGACCCCCCCCCACAACCAGGTGCCCCCCTCACCATCCCAAACACATCTGGGCACTCGTCTTGCATCCGCATCACATCCGGGTGTGCGTTTGATCCCACCCCGGGCACGTCTGGATGAAACCCCCCTGCAATCAGGTGCCTCCCTCGCCATTCCAAACACATCTGGGTGCCCCTCCCACCTCCCGTGCCACGTCTGGGCAAATGTCCACTCCTATCCCGGACACATCTGGACGACCCCACCCACAACCAGGAGCCGCCCCCCGACCACAGCTGGGTGCCCCTCCCACCTCCTTTATCACATCTGGGTGTGCATTTGATCCCCCCCCGGGCACATCTGGATGACCCCAACTACAACCAGGTGCCCCCCTCACCATCCCCACCACATCTGGGCGCCCCTCTCACCTCCCGTGCCACATCTGGATGAGTGTCCACTCCTACGCCGGACACATCTGGATGACCCCACCCCCAACCCGGAGCAGTTCGGCAACATCTGGGCCAGCTGTGCCCTTGCCCTGCTAAAGCCACCAGGGGTTTCTCCTGTACAAACCACGTCATAATATGAAATATAATTAAAAAATGTGTGAAGAAATAAAATTAAATCTATTTTATTCCTTTTTCCAGCCAAATCCAGGCCAGTCCTGCCCTGTTTCCCCCCTCTGAGCTGTTGTCCCTCCAAAAAGGTCCCTAAGTCATTACCTGGGCCTTAATTAAGTTAATGAGCCCAGGCTTGTGCGGGATGAATCCCATTGAATTCCAGGCACATCCAGCTCTATAACGATGGAGAAAAATTAGCCTGGCATTAAGCCTTTTATATTTATCATTTATATGCATTTATATTTTAATTTCACATATTTTTATATAATTTATGTATAGTTTATATTTATTATTTATATTTAATATATTTTTATAATTTATAAATCATTTATATTTATTATTCATGTTTCTTTTATAACTGTCTGAACATATGAAACCAAATTCCACCTTTCCCAGTCATTTTTTTCCTCATCGGGGCTTCAAGGACTGTGTGATCCCAAAGAAAGGAATATATTAGGAAGGGTTTTCTCTCTCTCCTGTATTTCCCAGTCCAGAAGGAGCTGCTGGACCAGAAAGGTGGAATTATTGATTAGGAAATCCTGGGATATTGGCACTGATACATCCCTAAACTGCTCATTGTGGTGCCACCAAACTGTGCAGAGACCCCATTCCAGTCTGCTTTTCCCCAAGGATGATGCAGCCCCACTTTGTGGTCCATGTTCTCTGGATGGAGCCATCCTGCTTCCATTCCCCCAATTCCAAAGGGAAAATCCATCAAAATATATAAAATTCATCTTAATGATCAAGAGCTTTGCCCCAAGTCGTGCTTGGGTTGGACGGACGAGCACCTGGAGCTGATCCAGGCCAGGACAAGCTTTTCCCAGCTCACCCCCCCTGTAAATCCCACTTTCTCCCATCATGGAGATCTCAGGCTTGGGAGAAACCTTCTCCAAGCTGAACAAATCTTATGGAATCCATGGAAAATGGAAGCAAATTTAATATAAGCCAGTCCCTGGGTTGGAAGGAGGCGGCCGAGGGCGAACAAGCCCCGGCACGAAGTCGTCTTTCCCTGCTCCCTCTCCCATCCCTTCCCAACCTTTCTCATCCAGCAGGAAAGGTGGCTTGGATGCATTTTTCCTGGGGTGGTGCAACAGGGATCAAAGAGGCTTTCCCAGAGCCAGCCCTGCCTCCGGGACTTTCTGCTCCCGGCTCCTTCCCAAGGGAACTCATGGCCCCGCTACTCATCCCAAATGGGGATCTCAGCAGGGAGCAATGACTCTTACTGACCCCAGATCCAGCTTTTTCCTGGAATTATAGGATGGTTTGGGTTGAAATGGGCTGTGAAGATCCCTCTGTCTCGCAGAGGTTTTTATGGAATGCCCCAGGGAATGAGGTTGCTCCCAATCCAGGGCCACCAAAGCTCAGCCTGAGCGGAGATGATTCCCATTGTGCCAGGAGAGGTTGGGATGGATGGAATGAGCCTCTGAAAGACCCCTGGATAAAATAAACCCCGTTTGGGAAGGCACAAGGCTGGGAAGCTGAAGAGGATGGAGACTCCAAGCCTGCTTTTCACACCCCAGTGCAAAGCATGAGCAGATCCTTCCAGGAATCATGGAATGGTTTGGGTTGGAAGGGACCTTCAAGATCATCTCATTCCAATCCCCTGCTAGTGCCACCTTTCACTAGCCCAGGTTGCTCCAAGCCCCATCCAACCCGGCCTTGGACACTTCCAGGGCTGGGGCAGCCACAGCTTCTCTGGGAATTCCATTCCAGCCCTCACCACCCTCCCAGCCAAGAATTCCTTCCCAAGATCCCACCTAACCCTCCCCTCTGTCAGTTTAAAGCCATTCCCTGTGTCCTGTCCCTCCACCCCCTGTCCCAAGTCCCTCTCCAGCTCTCCTGGAGCCCCTTTAGGCCCTGGAAGAGGCTCTCAGGTCTCCCTGGATCCTTCTCTTCTCCAGGCTGAACATTCCCAGTTTGGGAAAAGCTTTGCTGTGCATACCCCTGTTGTCCCTGTGCCCCAACCCCTGTTGTCCCTCTGCTCCATCCCCTTCCCAGGTGTTCTCCTTCGACCTGGCTGAGGATGGATGAGGCCATTCCATGCTCAGCTGCAACGAGGTTCCTGATGACCCCCACGGCCAGGTGGAAGCAATGGACTCATCCCATGAATAGGGCTGGAGAGGAGCCCTGGGAAGGGCTTCAGGATGAGGGTTGGAGGCACCACGAATCACTGTCCTATGGGATCTGGGCTCTGCACCCACCGTTTGGGCTCTGAGACCCCCCTAAATCCAACCTGATGGATGAAAAGCAGCTGGATTTGGGAATAATTTAATTCTGTGATTGAAGAGGGGGGACTTCCTGCAAGGTGGGTTTTCCTAAATTGTTTTTAAATCCATATATTTGGCCCTATCCTCCACCTAAGGAGTGCAAAGCATTCCCCCCCTCGGGGTCTCCTCGCTGTTGCTTAAGGGGCTCTCCCCAAATTTGGGGCTAAAACTTCCTTTCCCAGGGTGCATTTTGGGCTGGGAACCTCCCATCAGGCTCGGGGGTGGGGGGGCTTTAAGTAAACTTCCTGGAGGAGGGAATTTCCCTCGGGAAGGCGACTGGGTGAAGTCTCCTCTTCTCTGGGTGGGTTTGGGGGAAGAACTTGGTCCCACCAGCAGCTCTGGGTGCTCCTGGTACAACAAAGTCTGGGAAAACATGGAAGTTTTCCAAGTGTTTTCTATTCCTCGAAAAGTTCAGCTGATGTTTCCCGGTGCTTTGGCTCTTTTTTTCGTTGAGAAATCCCATTTTTTTCCTCAACTGGGGAGGTTTTCCATGGATTGGGACCTGCTGGATGTTTCATATGAGCCTTATTTCCTCCATCCTCTGGGTTTCCATGGGGAGCAGGGATTTGGGAGGGTCTGGATGTTGCAGCCACGAGGAAAGGGAGGTGAGAGCTGAGGGGTCTCTCTGCTCTGCTGAATTATTTTCCAGTGTGGTGGGAGCTGGGAATTCCTCCCGAAATTCATGATTTGGGGGGATTTCCCTTGCTTTTTATTTTTTTTTTTTTTTAGCAGGAATTTTATTTTTCCCACCTCCCAGAGCAGCTCAGGGGCTGAACTCAAGGATTTGCTGTTTCTTGGTCTCTTTGGGTCCAAAGAGACCAAAGCTGAGCTTGTTAAAGCTGAGCTTGACCTTTTGGGGTTGAGCTCTTGGTTTTCTCTGGTAGAAAATTTGGGATTCTACCAGCCCTGGGGTTTCTCCCTGTTGTTGCAGTGACATCCTTGAGGACTCTGCCTTAACATTCCCAAGAACTGCTGGATGAGGGAGCCATGGGAGTCTCAAGGGATAGTGGGATGAAAAAGAGCAGCAGGTGGGTCCTGTGGGGTGTGGCAGGGGATTTTGGGGGGCTCCAGCATTACATGATCACTCTGGATTTCCTGGGAATTTCAGGCCTTAAGGGATCAAGCAGAAAAATCCCTCTAAATTTCCTTTTGGGAGCCCTTTTTTTGGTGCTTCTGGAAATCAGGGTTGGGCAGTGGGGGATCACACCATGGATTATTTTCCCCACTAAGGGGTTTGCTGTGGGTATTCCCTGCTTGGCTTCAGTGGGATCAGTTTTTCCTTGTCCTCAGGAAGCGAAAGAAGGAGTTGGAGAAAGGGCAGGAGGTGCCAAAGGAGCTCAGGACAAAGATTGGGAAGAAGGAGCCGGAACGTTCAGTGCAGGTACCTCTTTCTCCCTGCTGGGGTGACCTTGCTGACTGTCCCAAAAGTTTTATGGATGGGGAAAAAAAAAAACAAAACAACCCTGTGGCATGAACTTCCTTCTCCCTCACACTGCTCCATCCTGGTGCAAAGTTCCCTGTAGGAAAAGGGGGAAAAGGGAAGAAGAAGAAGAAACCACCAGAGGTCGAGGAGAAGCCGCTGCAGGAGAACGTCATCAGCAGGTGAGTCCTTGGAACTCCCCCCTGGGAGGAGATGGGATCTTCAGGGCTCTGCTCCCTCCGTCTGGGGTCATCCCATGGGAATGCCACGTCCAGCTCTGCTTCCCTTGTGCTGCCTGGATCATCAGAATGGGAGAAATAAAAGCATGGAGTGACAGGACAAGGGGAGATGGGCTTAAGATGAAGGAGGGAGGGTTTAAGTTGGATTTTGGGAAGGAATTCTTCCCTGGGGGGCGGGGGCAGGCTGGGATGGAATTCCCAGAGAAGCTGTGGCTGCCCCAGCCCTGGAAGAGTCCAAGGCCAGGTTGGAGCAACCCGGGCCAGTGGGAGGTGTCCCTGCCCATGGAATGAGATGATCTTAAGGTTCCTTCCAACCCAAACCATTCCATGATCCTAAAAATCGTGTTTTCCTTCTGTCTCCTCCGTGTCCAAGAAGCTCCCTCAAGCAGGAGGCTGCAGGAGGGAAAGGTCTTGGCTCGAGCCTGTGGAATGGGATCCAAGCTGAGGAAGGAGCTGCCCCGGGCTCGGTACGTCGTGGTCTCGGAGCTGAAGGATTTGGGAGCACTCCCGTGGTTTGTTCCCAAGGGATCTGTGATGGTGGTGTCCTACAGCCTGCGGATGTGGGAAAGCCCTTGTTTTTGGAGCATTTGGAATTAAAATAAGGAGTAAATTCCCTGTGTGGCCGTGGGGGTTGGATCAGTCACGTTTTGGCGTTTTCTTGGGAGCACCGGGACACGGGGGACTCTGTCACTTCCCAAGCATAATGTTGGGATTGGTCTCATCCTGCAGCATCTTTCCTGAGGGATTTGGGCTTCCTGCCCCATCCCTGGAAGTGTCCAAGGCCAGGTTGGACAGAGCTTGGAGCAACCTGGGATACTGGGAAGTGTCCCTGCCCATGGCAGGAGGTTGGATCTGGATAATCTTTAAGGTTCCTTCCAACCCAAACCATTCCATGATTTTTGGCTGATCCTGGCTAATTCCTACAACGTTTTGCTTTGCCCACATTAACAATTCCCATTTGTCCTCTTGTGGAAAACCAGCAGAGAGGCTTTTTTTCCGAAAAGCATCTAAAATGTCAGCAAACTCTTTCCTGGCGGGATAAAACTGGAACCACAACCTGGAAAAAACCCCCCAGGGGGGGCCTGTGATCCGTGTCCTGCTGTTCCTGGTGCAAACATCAGGAATCCACAGGCAGGATTTCCTTTGGAAGGTCGTGGCTGCGCGTTCCTGAATCTCCCACCGTGATTCCTGCCAGCAGCTGTAGGATTGTGAATCCCAGAGCAGGAATATTCCCAGGGAACGAAAGTTTACGTTGTCCTAACCAACCTCTAATTAACTGAGATTTTGATTCCCCCTTTAATGAGTTCACCCAGCAGCTGCTTTCAAGAAAAATCCCTCTGTGGTTTTGGTTTCCTTTGAAAGAGAAACTCGGGAAGGCGGAATTTCGAAGGAGAGCCTGGATGCTTGGAGAGGGTTGGAGGAGCTTGGGATGGGTTTCAGGATGTCTGGTGTGGTCAGGAGCAGGAAAAAAATCTGGTTTCAGCTTTGAGAACAAGTGTGCAGATATTAAAATAAGATTCCTGGTGGCTTCCAAGGGGCAGATTTTAGAGTTTGTGTCCCCTCTGAGCTCGTTTGCTTCCAAGTTCTGTCCCAATTTTCCCTTTATTTTGTTCCTTTCTTGTGTTTCCCACCCTGTGGCTTTGTCCCCATCCCTTTTTCCCTCTTGCCATCTGCTACAAAGGTGATTTCCCCTCCTAAGGGCCAAGCTGGCACTTGATGCATCTTTATTTTGGAGCCATCCCATTCCTGTTAGTCCTGGAATTCTATCCCAGCAGTGCATCCAACGGGCAGGTGGTTGAGGAGGGGTAGAGTTTTCGGGTTTTTGCTCCATAAAATACTTCAATGGTGGTGTTGGAAGGAAGGCAGGGATTTCCTAACCCCAGAAAAACCTCAAAGCTTGGGAAATCTTGGCTGGTTTGGGCTCCTGGTTTCCAGCCAAGGAGGCCAAGGAAGGGGGAAACGGTGGCAGGGTGAGGGGCTGGGTGATTTTTGGGAGCGATGCTGCTCTTGGGATACCTGTTCCAGGTCACCTTTCCCAATATATTCCAGGAGGAGACCAAAGGAACCCTCCCCCAAGGGCCATCTGTGGAGCTTCAAGACTCTTCAGGGTGAGTTGAGTCACTTTTGGGATGATTTTTACCCGGAGAATTGGGAACTTTGTCCTTTTTCTTCTTTTTTTTTTGTGGGGTTGCACAGCCCTGGGTCACCCAAACCAGCAGTTGGTGCCTCCACTGAGCAGCTTCACCGGTGACACCTTTCCAAAAACATCCCGAGGGGGATTTAAGGCCCAATCCTGGGATTTGAGGGTGGAGAGGGAAGGTCCTGCCCCATCCAAGCTCCCTGAGTCAGCAGGGTGGGATTGCTCAGCTGCAAACACCTCCAGGAACAGAGAGGTGGGAACAACCAGCCTCCCAAATCCTGGGAAAAGGCTGTTCCTTCCCTCTCCCTGGGTTAGATCTGGGCAGAGATAAGAAGCTGAACTCAGACTAAAGCTGGGCCTAAGCAGGTTAATCCTCTCTTGCCTCTTCAAAATGCCCACTGAGAGGCCTCTAATGAGACCTTTGGAATAAAGAGCCGATGCCAAAAGGTGGCAGGAAGGACTTTGCCTCCTGAGTCATGGATCTGTTAATGAGATTGGAAGGGCTGAGCTTGTTTTCCTGGGATATTTTTCCCTAATGAGTTTAGTGGGGATGGTCTGACGTGCCTTCCAGCTGGAAAAAGCATCTGGCTCCTGGTTTGGTGGTTTTTTTTTTCCTTGGGAGCTTTGTTTCCATCCCAAAAATTCCTGTGCCCTATTTTGTCCCACATTAAGGTAATTAAGGATCAGCCTAAATTAATTTGGAGAAAAGGGCCAAACCCTCCACTGTCTCTTGTAGAAACTGTGTGGGATGTTTTGGATAAAAGCAGGAATTTGTGGCTCTTCTGTTTGGGCTCCCCTGGAATTCCAGGAGAACCATCCCATCCCTTCTGTTGAGCCTCTTCCTTGGGAGCAGGAATGTGGTTTTCCAGCTCTTTCCTGGGTAGGATCAGGGCTGTGCTTCCAAAATGGTCCTGCTGAGGGGTGCCAGGAGCTGGGAAAGGCAGGGAATGGGGCTGATCCATGGGCTGAGCTCAGCTCCAGCCTTATCCAGCTGGGAGAACTTTCTTGGGAAGTGACAATGACCCCAAAGGGACAGAAACAACTTTCCATGTGGACATGGAGGCACAGTCACCTCCAGCCTGGAATCACAGAGTTTGGAAAAGACCCCAGATTTCCATGTGGGGCCAGGGGACACCATCACCTCAACCCTCATGGAATCATTAAAGTTGGAAAAGACATCCAAGATCATAAAGTCCAACCACTATCCCACGTCCCCAAGTGCCACGTTTATGTTTCCTGGACACTTCCAGGAGGGATGGTGATTCCAGCACTTCCCTGGGCAACCCATTCCAATGCTTGCCCACCCTTCCAGTGAGGAATTTTCCCGATATCCATCTTAAATCCACCCTGTGGAGAAGTAGGCTTGGTTTAGGCTGGGCTTGCTACTCCTTCCTTCCTATTTTGCTTGGATTTTTTTTTTTTTGGGGAACAGGAGCAGCTCCAAGATGATGTCCCAATTCCCTGCCTGGCTCGGAGAAACCTTGGGAGGAGTTATTTTATAGGGACCAGGTTGTGCTTTGTAATCTTTCCCAAGTCCCACAGAAATCCCAGAAATCCCAGTGATCTCTGTGCTGAGCAGGGAAACATTCCCATGTTCCCCACCCATATTGTGGATGGAAGGAATTGTGGATTTGGACACTCCTTGTCCTGCAGATTGTTGTGAAGTTGTGGCCTTCCCTGGCCTTCCCTGGCCTTCCCTGGCCTTCCCTGGCCTTCCCTGGCCTTCCCTGGCCCTTTCCATCCTCAGGCTGCCTTGGGATGGAGGAGCTCGTCCCCACAATCCCAGCAATCCCATCTCCTCCTCCGCTGTATCCATGATATCCAACCTGATCCCGCCTGTCCCGTGTGCTGTTGGTGCTCCCAAACCTTGTAAACTTTCCCCCTGAGGTTTCTCTGGGAATATTCCCTTGGAATGTCGCCCATTTGGTCTGGAGACCTCGTGGTCCTGCTTTTCTTGAGCTTCCTCATCCCATCAAATCCATGTGGGATAAAAGGTGGATAAAATCCGCTGCTGCTTTGGGATATCTCCGTGTGCCACAACACCTGTGGAGCTTCCCTGGAGGAGAAACAAGGACTTGTTTGGGAGCAATTCCCTAATTTTGGATGGAAGAGGTGGAGCTGGTGCTCCCCAAGGTGGTGAGAAGTGGCTGGAATTTCGTTGTAGGTCCCAGGCTAAACCCCGGGAAGCAGGACCTGCGGTGGGACAGCAGCTCTTGGAGAGCCAGAATGGAATTGGGGTAGGAAATCTGGGAGGAATGACATTCCCTGGACCTGATCCTGCATGGAATACGTCCCTCAGCCACTCCTGGGCTTTGGGATAACCTCTCTCTTTTCCCAACCTCAACATTCCTTCCTTTCTGGCTGCTTCCCACAGATCCCAAAGCCGAGTGATGATGTCGCTGGTGGGATTTCCTCCCCCTCTGGAGATCCTGGGAATTTGGAGATGGATGAGGAGAAGGAGCTGGATCCCCCTGTCCCACAAAAGGAATGGGATTCCCAAGTCCTGAAAAGCAAAAAAGGACGAGAGAAGAAACAAGAAGAAAAGAAAGAGCAGGAAAAGGGATTGAAGAGGAAAAGAGGGAGGAAGAAGGATAAATTTGGGAATGGGATGGAGGGAATTGAGGAGGAGGAGGAGGGTGATGGGGGCAGGAATTGGGAAGGGGAACAGGGAAGAGCCGAAAGAGGGAAAAGCAACGGATTTCAGGGACAGGGGGATGGGAGAGAAAACCAGGAGACGGGAAAAGCGAAGAAACACAAGAAGGGGAAAGTTGAGGGGGTGGAAAAGGTGGGGAAAAAGGGAATAAAGAAGGAAAAAGTGTTGGAAGAGGAAAAGGAGCAAGAGGTGGAAAAGATGGAGGAGGAGGAGGAAAGAGAGGAAGGAGTGGGAGGTGAAACAGAGGGAAAAGATGAGGTGGGAAAGGGAAGTGGGGATGGAAAAGGAGTAAAGGAGGAGGAAAAGGTGGAGGAGGAAAGAGAGGAAGGAGCAGGAGGTGAAATGGGGGGAAAAGGTGAGGTGGGAAAGGGAAGTGGGGATGGAAAAGGAGTAAAGGAGGAGGAAAAGTTGGGAGAGACACGGAGCACGGGGATGGAGCAGGAAAAGGAGGAGGAGGAAGGGAAGGGAGATGGACCAGGGAAAGAGAAAAAGAGGAAAAGCAAGAAGAAAAAGCTGGAGGGGGAAGAGCAAGAGAAGGAGGAGAAGAAGAGGGAAGAGGAGGAGACTCCAGGGAAAAGCAGGAAAAGGAAATCCAAGGAAGGAGGAGGAGAAAAGGACAACAAAAAGGCGCGGAAAGAGGACGAAAAAGAGGTGGAAAACAAGTGGAAATGGTAAATATTCCGTGTGCTTTTGGCCCCCCGGGAAGATCCGACCCGGATGCTTTGGGGGGGTTTTGGTTTGAGTTCTTTGGGTAAAAGGGGTGAAAATGGAATTTTGAGTTTTATTTTTTAGGGCAAAAGCGTGAAAATTGAATTTTTGGTTTTATTTCTTTGGGTAAAATTGAGAATTGAATTTTTGGTTTTATTTCTTTGGGTAAAGGTTGAAAATTGAATTTTTAGTTTTATTTCTTTGGGTAAAACTGAAAATTGAATTTTGAACTTTATTTCTTTGGGTAAAGGTTGAAAATTGAATTTTTAGTTTTATTTCTTTGGGCAAAAGTGTGAAAATTGAATTTGAGTTTTATTTCTTGGGGTAAAACTGAAAATGGAATTTTTGGTTTTATTTCTAAGGACAAAAGTGTGGAAATTCAATTGTAGTTTTATTTCTTTGGGTAAAAGTGTGGAAATGGAATTTTGAGTTTTATTTTTTAGGACAAAAGTGTGAAAATTGAATTTTGAGTTTTATTTCTTGGGGTAAAACTGAAAACTGAATTTTTGGTTTTCTTTCTAAGGCCAAAAGTGTGGAAAATTGAATTTGAGTTTTATTTCTTAAGGTAAAACTGAAAATTAAATTTTTGGTTTTATTTCTTGGGGCAAAAGTGTGAAAATTGGATTTTGTTGCCATTTTTTACCTGTTTTGCTGGATTTTCTGAAGCCCTGAACTTGTCACTCTTGGCAGGACGAAGGGGCTGAGAGAGAAAACCCAGCAGTGTCTGCAGAATTGGAGATATTTCTTTATAATTTAGTATTTAAGGTATTTATTTAATAGTTGGTTTTAGTTATTTCTCCAGAAATGCCTTTTCTGGTGTCCAACCAGGGAAGGGAGATGCTTGGAGTTGGTGCAAGGAGATAATTTGCCCAAATTATATAATAAAATATAAATATAATATATGTATTATATATAAAAATAGAAATAAAAAATATAACATAAAAAATAAAAATAAACATAAATATACAAATAAAAATAACCAAATAATAAATATAAATACAAAATATAAAATAAATAATAAATATATAATAAATAAAAATGAATATACAGATATAAAATAAATAATATTTAATAATTAAAGATATATTATGAAGATACAAATATAAAATAACTAAATAATAAATATATACTAAATAAATAAAAATAAATATAAAGACACATTTTAAATAGAATATATAATAAAAACATAAAAATAAATAGAAATAGAAACATAATTATATTTATATTTGTATATAATATATATGTTCTGTATAATATTTTATATTAATATTTAATGCATATTTAATGTGTATTATTTGATATAAATATAATAAGTAAATAAAAATAAATATAAAATAAATAATAAACATAAAGATAAATATTAAATATTAATTATATAATAATAAATAGATAGAAAGATACAAATATAAAACTAGAAATATATAATAAATAAAAATAAAGATAACTATATAAAAAATAAAAATGTAAATATAATTATATTTATATTTGTATACAGTAGATAATGTTATTAAACATTAATGTAAACTATTATATAAGATATTTAATATTTATATTATTTGATATTTATACAATATAAGTAATATATAATACTATATAAAATAGAATATTTGTATGTAGTATATAATTATATTTGTATACATATAATTATAACACATTATATTAAAATATTATGTATTATAAAAATATAGAAAAATATATAAACAATCTATATAAAATATAGAAAATAAAAATAAATAATAATATAGAAAAATAAAAGTAAAATATATTAAAAATCTCCCCCCCCCCCGTGTTTTTCTTGGAAAATGCATCTTTTGGAATTGGATTTCTTTGCATTTGGATTTATTCCTCCGTGTTTCCCATCCCAAATTCCTGTAGCTTGTTGATTTTTCCTTAATATTTTTATTTTCCCTCTGTTTTTCTTCCAAAATGCACCTTTTGCCACACTGGATTTATTCCTCCATATTTCCCATCCAAAATTCCTGTAGCCTGTTGTTATTTCCTTAGTATTTTTATTTTCCTTGTGTTTTTTTCTGGGAAAATCCACCTTTTGCCACACTGGATTTATCCCTGCACATTTCCCATTTAAAATTCCTGTAGCTCATTGATTTTTTTTTTCCTTAATATCTTGTATTTTCCCTGTATTTTTGTGGGAGAATCCACCTTTTGCCACACTGGATTTATTCCCCATTTATTTCCCATCCAAAATTCCTATAACTCATTGATTTTTTCCTTAATATCCTTTTTTTCCCCCCGTGTTTTTCTGACAAAATCCACCTTTTCCTACAACCCATCCGTTCCTGCACGTTTCCAGGGGGAAGGAGAAAAATCCCAAATGCTTCTGGGGCCGCCTCCTGAGCAAGAAAGGGGAATTTCTCTCTCTCAGCCGTGTTTTCCCAGCAATCCTTGGCTTTTTTTTCCCTTGGAGATGCTGGAATTAAAGGGCCAGTGCCCCATCCTGTGCTGTACCTCTTCTTTTATCCCTGACCTTTTTTTTTTTTCCCCCTTTTTTCATTATTTCTGGATTTTTTTTTTTTCAGGTTGTTCTGACACTTTTTAACTTTTATATTTGATTAATTAATTAATTGATTAATTGATTTTGAATCTCCAGCCAAGACTTGGAAAACGGGACTTGAAAATCCTGTTTCTTCTGGCTGAGGGGGGAGATGTGTTCAAATCTTCTTTGCATCAAACTCAAAGTTCTGAATGATCCTGAGGAACAGCTCTGGGTTTTCCAGAGGAAGCAGTGGCTGCCTCATCCCTGGAATTCTTCAGGAGGGATTGGATGGGGCTTGGAGCGACCTGGGATAGTGGAAGGTGTCTCTTCCCATGGAATGAGATGATCTTTGAGGTCCCTTCGCTCTCCTGAATCCCTCCAATATCACCACCCCCTTCCTCAAAACACCTTTCCCTGGGTTCCTTTGCGGCTTCCCTCGTCTCAAACAACGGGAAAACCGAGGCGGGAGCGGAGAAAACGGGATTTCACCTGGAGTTTGGGCCAACTTGGGGTCTGGAACTTCACCCCGGGGGTTTAGGATGTTCTCACTGGTCCCCCCTTTGTGTCTTCTCCCAGGTGGGAAGAGGAAAAGAAGGAAGATGGAGTCAAGTGGACGCAGTTGGAGCACAGGGGCCCCTACTTTGCCCCCCTTTACGAGCCCCTTCCCGAAGACGTTCGCTTTTATTACGCCGGTACGTCCGCCTCGGGATGGCACCTGGGGTTGTCTCTTCCCTGGAAAAACAGCTGGTGTCTTCTGCTGTATGGAATAGGAATATCCCATGGGATAAAGCCTGCAGGCATCGCTTGGAGCTGGAGGTGGAAGGAGTTCTGGGGTTATTCACGAGTTGATCCTGGTGGTCGTTTTTTTCTCTGAGGAACCGTTTTTTTCCTCGTTAAGGTGCGTTTTGGGGGTTGAGTTATAAGGATGAGTTGAAGCTCATCCCGGCTGGAAAACCAGGATTTTCCTGTCCCGTGGCCTCAGTGACTCGCCCCGTGTAATCTGGAAGGCTTTGGTTGAGGTGCTCTGAGCTCCTGCTCGTGGCTCCTGGTGTCCCCAAGGTCACCAAGGATCACTCCCAGCAACTCCGGCGTTGCCGAGGGGCTGATCCAGGACAGATCCAGAGCTCTGCTGTCCTTGTTTTCCTCCCATTTCTGCTGGATTGTCTTCTCCCTGCTCTCAGCTTCATCCCTGAACTCGTTTCTGGTGGATCCAGGCAAGGAGGGGCAACTTGGGGCTTGGCCAAAGGGGTGCTGGAGATGGGAGGGGACCGCGTTCCCTGGGGGTCTTGGTGCTCCTCAGCTCCATCCCTGGGCCTTCCTGTGCCTTTTTTCCAGTAGGAAAAAGGCCAATTTTGGGGAAGGAGGTGTCTGGAGACACCAGAGGGCACTGCTGGGACATCCATGGGGCTGTCAGAGACTCAGGAGGATCCCTGGCAGGGTTTGAACCTTCTCTGTGACCTCTGAAGTTGTTGGAGATCCACCTGTGTGCTGTGTGGATCGGGGCCGGTGGCTTTGACCTGGAATCTTCGATCTTGGCTCGTTTCCTTAAAAATTATCACCATTCCTGGATGGAAAAGTGTTTGTGGACAGACAACAACCCCAAGGAGGAGGAGACCACGGAAGGGACCACGTGGTGCCTGTAGGTTGTCGTGGGGCTGCTCTGAGGCTGTGACCCCCCCATGGCCTGCAGTCCAGGAACCCCAAACCCCGGTGGTCCAGGTGGGATTGGACCATCCCCTGGAGCTCTGCAGGTTGCTTTTCCTCCAGCTTGCCTCGGAAAGCTGTTTCCAAGGAATTCTTAGGATGAGCCAAGATGTTCTTCCTTGGTTTCAGTGTGTTTCTCTGGGTGAAGAGCTCAGCAGAGGGTGGTGGCTTTGGCTCCCAGGCCCGGAGAAGCCCCGGGAACCGATCCCAGGCCCGGAGAAGCCCCGGGAACCGATCCCAGGCCCGGAGAAGCCCCGGGAACCGATCCCAGGCCCGGAGAAGCCCCGGGAACCGATCCCAGGCCCGGAGAAGCCCCGGGAACCGATCCCAGGCCCGGAGAAGCCCCGGGAACCGATCCCAGGCCCGGAGAAGCCCCGGGAACCGATCCCAGGCCCGGAGAAGCCCCGGGAACCGATCCCAGGCCCGGAGAAGCCCCGGGAACCGATCCCAGGCCCGGAGAAGCCCCGGGAACCGATCCCAGGCCCGGAGAAGCTGTGCCTGTCCCATCCCTGGAAGTCTCCAAGGCCCGGTTGGACAGGACTTGGAGCAACCTGGGCTAGTGGAAGGTGTCCCTGCCCATGGCAGGGGTTTTGGAACTGAAAATCCCTTGCAACCCAAACTATTCCATGATTCTTGGATCCATTGGACAACCAGGAGAGGCTCTTGCCTCTTATGTCTTTTACAAACTTCAGCTTGGAGCATCCCATGGTTGTTCTATCTGCGTGGATGAGGTGAAACCTCTCCAAGGAGGATCCTGCCTCCTGGAATTGGTGGGATTCAGGAACATCCCACTGTGCCAAGAGCTGTGGACGTTGATCCTGGAGCAGGAGGTCCAGGAGCTCCAACTGAGCTCCTGCCAGTGACTCTTCTCACCCTTTGTCCCTGTTTGGTGGAGCGTGGAATGTGAGGAGTCTCCAAAGGACTCTGGGATTGGGCTGTTCCCTTAACTGATGCTGAAGGTCCTCTCTTTTCCCAGGAAAACCCCTGAAGCTGAGCTTGGCCACGGAGGAAATCGCCACATTTTATGCCAAAATGCTCGACCACGAATACACGACCAAGGAGATCTTCCAGAACAACTTCTTCCATGACTGGAGGAAGGTACATCCCTGGGAAGGCTTCCTTGATATCCATCATCAGGCCGTGGTGTGGGATGGGAGGGAATGAGAGGCTTTTATGGCTTATTTATAACTATGAAATCCCGAATTCTGATTTGTTTCCTTGGTTTGGGGGGGATTTGGGCTGGGATTTGCTGCCTGCAGCATCTTTGAGGGCTTCACTTGTGCTCCCCCCGAGTTTTGGTGATGGGAGGAGGTGCTGGATCTTCCAAACAGCTTCCCAAATATTTTGGGGCTTGAAGGAACAACCTCATGGTCCTAAATAAAACCAAAAGCCCTGCTAGGGTGCATTTACACCCCCCCAAATACCTTTTGTGCACCTTCTGCAGTCCCTGAAGTTCCTGCAGTGGTTTTTTGGGGATTTTTTTCTATGTCAGAGGTTGTTCCACCCCAGCTTTGGCTGCATTTTGTTTCTCTGGGTGTTGGTTGAATCTAAAGGTCATCCAGACCTCCCTCTGTGGAAGCTGGATGTGGCTGTGCCTCCTGATTTTTTTCCAAAGAGGTGGAATATGGGTCTCTGTTCCCTTTTCTGGGAAGGAGAGGCACAAACTGTGTGAGGTTAGTTTGGTCTCCCAGCTTTATCCAGCCCATCCCACCTTTTCCCCAGGAGATGACCTCAGAGGAGCAGGAGATAATCCAGGAGCTGGCCAAGTGTGACTTCAGTGAGATCCACAAGTACTTTGTGGACAAAAGCGAGGCACGGAAAGCGCTCCCCAAGGAGGAGAAGCAGGTCAGGACTCATCCCTGGGACATCTGGGACTGGATAACGGTGTTTTGGGGTCCAGCTTTGGGGTGTTTGGGCTCCTGCTTGTCATTTTTTCCTGCTGGAATGCCCTGGGACCTCTTTGGAGCAGCTCTGTCTCCATGACCATCATCCTCTCCTCTTCGTGAATTTTATCAGCAGGTCCTGCCCTTTCCATGGTTTTCCAACCTGCCAACCATCCTTGGACCATGGTTTTGGGTCCTGCTCTATCCAGAGGATGGTGGACCTTGCTGAGGGACTGGTGGCCCTTGGGGTTGTTCCATCAGCATCACTGGGAAGGTTTGCAGAGTGGATGGAGATGAGCCACCTTTTGGGAATGGATTTACCTCCTTCTCCCACCCTCTGAGCTCTGCCTTCCCAGCCTTCCTTTTCTCCAGGGAAAGGGGGGTGGTGTTGAGTAAACACGAACCATGGGGGTTAAAACTCATCCTGTGGGATGAGAGTAGGTTTAGATTAGATGTTGGGAAGAAATTCCATACTGGGAGGGTGGTGGGACACTGGCACAGGTTGCCCAGAGAAGCTGTGGCTGCCCCATCCCTGGAAGTCTCCAAGGCCAGGTTGGATGGGGCCTGGAGCAACCTGGGCTAGTGGAAGGTGTCCTTGCCCAGGGCAGGGAGGTGGAATAAGAATGAGATAAATTTGGAGGTCTTTTCCAACTCAAACCATTCCATGATTTTTTTTTTTTTTTGGTGTCCTGGTGCTTCTTTCAGAAGCTGAAGGAGGAGGCAGACAAGATCCAGGAGGAATATGGCTACTGCATCCTGGATGGGCACCGCGAGAAGATCGGCAACTTCAAAACGGAGCCGCCGGGGCTGTTCCGTGGCCGTGGCGACCACCCCAAAATGGGGATGCTGAAGAAGAGGA
Source organism: Pipra filicauda (assembly GCF_003945595.2). NCBI lineage: Eukaryota > Metazoa > Chordata > Aves > Passeriformes > Pipridae > Pipra > Pipra filicauda. The sequence continues at coordinate 372,437 of NW_024104725.1, forward strand.
TCATGCCAGAAGATGTGATCATCAACTGCAGCAGGTGAGTTGCCATGAGCTCCTGGAGCTGGTTTTGGGACCGGGAGGAGCAGGATCCTGGGATTTCACCATCTCCTGCAATCCCTGCTTTCCATGCCCTGAGGACTTGCTGGAGCTCTTTGGTCACCTCCAGAATTCCTCTGTGGATCTCCAGTGGCCAGGAAGCTGCTCAAGCAGCTCCATCTCCCACTGGTTCATCCAAAATCAACCATAAACAACCCGTGGTTCTCTTGCTGCCTCTTGGAAGAAGGGACAACTCTGTGCTCCTCCTAATTTTTTGGACCCCTCACGCTGCCTGGAAGCACCAGGATCGTCCCTGGAGGAGGGAGGAAGGCAGTGATTGGGTTAAGAGTCTTCTCTAAGTGCTAAATTAGATGAGTTGGGTTGGTCTTAAACCACCCATTTGAAGACTTTGATTCAAAACATTCCCCTCCAGAAAGTTCTCCTTTGTCTTCAGCATCCAAATGATAAAAGACCTGATGGTGGGAAGGGTCTGGAGCACCAGGAGTGGCTGAGGGAGCTTGGGGGGGGCTCAGCTTGGAGAAAAGGAGGCTCAGGATGGACCTTATTTCTCTTTACAGCTCCCTGAAAGAAAGGGGTGGACAGGTGGGGGTTGGTCTCTTCTCCCAGATGAGGCCATTTCCTCTTGTCCTATCACTTAAGTTGTCCCAGGAGAGAGGTTTAGGTTGGATGTGAGGGAAAACCTCTTCCCAGAAAGGGTTGTCAGGCACTAGGAAAGGCTGCTCAGGGCGGTGGTGGAGTCCCCAGCCCTGAAGGGATTTGTAGATGTGGCACTTGGGGACACGGTTTATTGGTGGACCTGGAAGTGCTGGTTTAATGGTTGAACTTCCTGATCTTGAAGGACTTTTCCAACCTTAACAATTCCACGTTGTGGACTCTGTGACCGTCCTTGGCTCACTGAAGTCGAGCTGAAGCCCCATCTCCTTCATGGTCTCAGGGCTTTAATCCTGCTCTTCCCACAGGGATTCCAAGATTCCCGAGCCCCCAGAAGGTCACAAGTGGAAGGAGGTTCGCTTTGACAACACGGTGACCTGGTTGGCCTCATGGACAGAGAACATCCAGAACACCCTGAAGTACATCATGCTGAACCCCAGCTCCAAGCTGAAGGTTGGAATGGTGGTGGAAAGATCAGGGAAAGCAGAGATGTGGCACAGCACCAAAAATCCGTTTTTTTTTTTTCCACCTTTCCCAAAAAAAAGACCGGGGTGAACTAAAGGAATCTGTGTGTCGTTGGGTGGTGAGAGGAGAAGGACAGATGGTTGTTAAGCATTAATCCTATTCCAGGGAAGGATTGCTGCTGGCAGAGCCAACATTCCAATATTGCCTGTGCCACATTCCTCATGTGTGTCCAGGGAAGGCTGTTGGAAGCCTGGCAGGAGCTGGGAGGGTCCACAGGGACCAGAGTCCATGGGGTGGAGTTCACTCATGGGGAAAAGTGGGATCATGGTCTTTAGTGCCATGGGAAGAAAGCAAAGGAGATTTAAGGCTTTTTCCAGTGTTCCAAGTAAATGAGGGCACTGAATCCCAGCTGGGCAAAGCCCAGGGAGTGTTGTGTCCCTCCCTGGTGGTGTCCAGGCAGTGGTGGCCGTGGCCACGCAGTGTTTGACCACTTTGGCTCCTTGCTGGGCACTCCTGGTGGAGAACACCTCGACTTGGCCACGATCCCAAATCCAGCTCAGCCAGCAGAGGGCACAGAAACCTTGGATGAGCTGCTTCTGCTCCAGTTCTTCCACTTTGTGGATTTTTCCTTGAGAAAACAACGGGCTCTGAGCAGAATTTAGATGCTGGAAGTGTTTCCAAAACAGGGTTAGACTGGAAGGGGTGGAATAAAGGTGGGGCACAGTGAAAAATGTCTTGGCCTCCCTTTATTTCCTAAGGAAACAGCGGGATTGGAGCAGGAT